>NC_069504.1:196536955-196564455 GCF_027579735.1 Bombina bombina | reverse complement strand
ACGATGGGGGCATGCCCGGGCGGGGTGCCGCGATGGGCGTGGCCCAGATGGGATGCCGCGATGGGGGTGTGGCCGGACGGGGCCGTAAGATAGAGTGCTAAAGGTTTTGAGAGAGAGAGAGCCAGAGAGAGGAAGAGAGAGTGCCAAAGAGGGGGGAGAGAGAGCAAACGAGGGGGAGAGAGAGCCAAAGAGGTGGGAGAGAGAGCCAAAAAGGTAGGAGAGAGAGCAAAAGAGAGTGGGGAGAGAGAGCCAAAGAGGAGGGGAAAGAGAGAGCAAAAGAAAGGGGGGAGAGAGATCAAAAGAAGGGGGGTTAGAGACAAAGAGGGGGAGGGAGAGCAAAAGAAAGGGGGGAGAGAGCCAAAGAGGGGGGAGAGAGAGCAAAATAAAGGGGGGAGAGAGCCAAAGAGGGAGGAGAGAGAGCAAAATATAGGGGGGAGAGAGCCAAAGAGATAGGGAGAGAGAGCAAAAGAGAGGGGGAGAGAGAGCAAAAGAGAAGGGAGAGAGAGCAAAAGAGAGGGGGAGAGAGAGCAAAAGAGAGGGGGAGAGAGAGAACAAAAAAGAGGGGGGAAAGAGAGATAGCAAAAGAGAGGGGGGGAGAGAGAGCAGAAGAGAGGGGGGAGAGAGAGAGCAAAAAAGAAGGGGGAGAGAGAGATAGCAAAAGAGAGAGGGGAGAGAGCCAAAGAGGGGGGAGAGAGAGCAAAAGAAAGGGGGGAGAGAGAACAAAAGAGAGGGGGAGAGAGTGCAAAAGAAAGGGGGGAGAGAGCCAGAGAGGGGGTAGATAGAGCAAAAGAGAGGGGGGGGGAGATAGCAAAAGAGAAGGGAGAGAGAGCAAAAGAGAGGGGAGAGAGATAGCAAAAAAGAGGGGGTAAAGAGAGATAGCAAAAAAGAGGGGGGTAAAGAGAGATAGCAAAAGAGAGGGGGGAGAGAGAGAAAAAAGAGAGGGGGAGAGAGAGAGCAAAAGAGAGGGGGGAGAGAGAGAGCAAAAGAGAAGGGGGGAAGAGAGAGCAAAAGAGAGGGGAAAGAGAGAGCAAAAGAGAGGGGGAAGAGAGAAAAATATAGGGGGAAGAGAGAGAGCAAAAGAGAGGGGGGAGAGAGAGAGAGCGCAAAAGAGAGGGGGGAGAGAGAGCGCAAAAGAGAGGGGGAGAGAGAGACAAAGAGGGGCGAGAGAGCAAAAGAGAGGGGGGAGAGACATATATATATATATATATATATATATTTACAGCAAATAACAAGAAAGATATATATTCAGGACATATAATACTGTCCTAAAAATAGGAAGGGAAAATAATAAGCACACGGAATAGACTTTCGAAAAAGTTTAATCTATATCCCAAAACAATCAATGTCCTGATTATATATCTTTCTTGTTATTTGCTGTAATTATTATATAAGGGAAGCACCGGAAAGCAATATCAGTAATATTTACTTCTCTCTCTTTTCTATTATTTTTTTTAAATATATGTGCATATATTTGTATGTGTGTATGTATATGTGTATACATGTGTATAAATAGGTATATGTGTTTATATGTGTACATATGTATGTGCACACATACATATATACAGTATATACACATGTGTATACATATACACTTTTTTTCTGAGCCCTTCCCAAACACCTTGAAATGTAAATATCAGTTTTAAACTAATTGCAGTAGAATATTTAGTGCAACTTCTGGCCTGAAGTAAACTGTAAAGGGCCTATTTATCAAAGCATCAACTATGTTGCATTCGCCGGTGTGAAGAGCATCGGACTGGTGTTAATTTAAATAACAGTCATCGATGTTGCGGTTATTCAGGTTTTTCCCAACTTTATTTATACCATTTCATTACTGTCCATGAACAAGCACATTTCTCCTAAGTTAATCTTTTATTTTTCATCTGTTAATGTCCAAGAAATAGATTGATTTATACCTCAACAAACCATATCTCATAGAAAGTTATTTTTATATTTATTTGTTATGTGATACTTTCACAGAAATTAATGTGTATTTGTATTTCTAGGAGTCATATTTTTTATTTATTTTTTAAATTATTATTAATGGCAGAATTTGTACATATATCCTTGCACATACGTGTGTGTATATACATGTATATATATATATATATATATATATATATATATATATATATATATATATGTGTGTGTGTGTGTGTGTGTGTGTTTGTGTGTTATGTCAGAAATCTTTTGCAAACATATTTACATGTCCCTAAGTTCCTTTTTTTGTTCTAAACAATGTTGTCTGTCATATCTCTGTGTTTATTTATACCACTATATGTATATAGTGTAAATGTATTATTATTCTGAGCAGGAATAATTGCAAATATAACATGTAATCAGGGTATCATATGTATTTATTTGCAATCAATGCATATTTTAAAGGGATAGGAATGTAAAAATGTAAGTTGCATGATTCAGATAGGGCATGTAATTTAAAAAAAAACTTTAAAATTCACTTCTATTTTCAAATGTGCTTTGTTCTCTTGGTATACCTTGTTGGAAAAGAATAAGCACATATCATACACTAGTGGGAGCTGCTGCTAATTGGTGCCTGCACACATTTGTCTCTTGTAATTGGCTAAATAGATGTGTTCAGCTAGCTGCCAGTAGTGCAATGCTGTTCCTTCAGCAAAGGTTAACAAGAGAATGAAGCAAATTTGATAATAGAAGGAAATTGGAAAGTTTTTAAAAATTGTATGTTCTATCCAAATCATGAAATAATATTTTGGCTTTTCCTGTCCCTTTAAGAGCTGGGCCAGTTTTCTCTCTGCACCTGTCTAACCCCTCCTGATTGCAATCTATTTTTAAAATCCACCCCTACACCGGTGTTTCAAAATGGACTGGCATATAAGATGACATTTCTTACTAAAAAAGAAATTCAAGAGAAGGAAGAAATACACTGAAAATAGCATGCCAGTAAAGAGCTAATTTTAATTTCTGCTGTATCTGAATCATGACAGTTTAAAGTTAGGGGGGCTATCCCTTTGAGCTATCAGTTTAAGATTATAGTTAAACAAACATCAATTCGAATTTTAAAATCCTTGTCTAAAATATTACACTGTGTGTCCTAAAGTCAGCATCAATGTTTATCTTTAATACTAATTTCACATATACATACTTTCAAAGTATAATACACAATGTAACAAATGGCACAAGTTCTGATGAGTGGTCAATAACAGAAGTATCGAGCAATTTGATTCGTTAGTGATAATTTATAATGTGTATTTGAATCAGATTGGCTGATGTCATTAATCATGTGATTATGCATATTCCAGTCAAAAGTGGTGGAAAAAATCACTAGTTTGTGGGGTATTTAGGAGTTTGCGTCATAATTGGTGCGAAAAATGTTATGTCAAATATGGCGCGAAGAGGAGAGTGTTACCAGTATTACATGGCTTAAACATGGTGCACATAGATTTTCCAACAAATAAAAAGGAAGTTAGCTATATTATGTTGTGTATGTATTTCATTGTTATCTCTATATCTATTAGTGCAACAAGTTTGGGGCAAAACTTTGCCCCAAATATGTAGAAATAATATTGTCCCCTTCCTTTGTAATGAGAGACAAAGTTGTAGCATAATCTATCAGTAGTAATGTATTTTTCATTTTTATCCCTATATCTACTAGTGCACCAAATGTGGAGCAATAGTATTGTTTGATTTAGAAAGGGTATACAATTTTAATAAAGTTTCTGATTTACTTTTATTATGTAATATACTTCATTCTCTTGTAGCATCGAACATAAGCTCTCTGTGTTTTCAGACTCCCATTGACTTCTATAGCATCCGCGACCTCAAGGGTGGCGGATTGAAAACTAGGTACACGTAAATTTAGAATTTTTTATAACTTCATGAGAGCTTCAAATAGTGTCGATTAGGAGGGCGAATGAACACGATTCCGCTCAAATTACACAGGTTTTCAACTTGCATCGATCTGTGTCGGATTGAGATCATGGGATCGTATGTTACATCACAAATTTCAACATTTGCAGATCTTGATGCTTTGATAACTACGGCGGATCAATCTCGCGGCAATTACGGATCGGAATTCCAGCGTATTTTCAGTTGACGCTTTGATTAATAGGCCCCTAAGGGTTAAAAAAAGTTGCACATAATGCAACAAAAAGCACATTACAATAAATAATTACACACAGTCATACATACACTTTTTAATAAAAAAAATATAAATTTGTTTTAAAAGGGTTAAAAAGGGATATGGTATATGGTAAGGTGTTTGACTGGGAAAGGCTCCAATGCAAATAAATATGTCTAAATATGTGTGTGTGTGTGTACAAATTAAAAATCAGGGATAGAATCCAGCAGACAGAGGGACCTATCTATCAAGCTCCGAATGTAGCTTGAAGGCCCGTGTTTCTGGCGAGTCTTCAGACTCGCCAGAAACACAAGTTATAGAGCAGCGGTCTAAAGATCTAAAGACCGCTGCTCCATAACCCTGTCCGCCTGCTCTGATGAGGCGAACAGGAATCGCCACAATTCAACCCGATCGAGCACGATCAGGTTGATTGACACCCCCTGCTGGCGGCCCATTGGCCGTGAGTCTGCAGGGGGCGGCATTGCACCAGCAGTTCTTGTGAGTTGCTGGTGCAATGCTGAATATGGAGAGTATATTGCTCTCCGCATTCAGCGATGTCTGTCGGACCTGATCCGCACTCTCGGATCAGGTCCGACAGACATTTGTTGAATTGGCCTCAAAGTCCCAATTAATGCATACATTTGGAGGGCCACTGCAAAGACCCTAGTATTCCACAAAATAAAAGGTCCAAAGAAGGTAGCATAAATCAGCATGGCATGATTAAAGGGACACTGAACCAAATTTTTTTCTTTCATGATTCAGATAGAGCATGCAATTTTAAGCAACTTTCTAATTTACTCCTATTATTAATTTTTCTTTGTTATCTTGCTATCTTTATTTGAAAAAGAAGGCATCTAAGCTTTTTTTGGTTCAGGACATTGGACAGCACTTTTTTTATTGCTGGTTCAATTTATCCACCAATCAGCAAGAACAACCCAGGTTGTTCACCAAAAATGGGCCGGCATCTAAACTTATATTCCTTCATTTCAAATAAAGATACCAAGAGAATGAAGAAAATTTGATAATAGGAGTAAATTAGAAAGTTGCCTAAAATTTCGTACTCTATCTGAATCATGAAAGAAAAAATTTGGGTTCAGTGTCCCTTTAAGGTAACACAACCAAAACGTTGCTATGTCTTTTGACACATTTATACTGGAATAAAGAATTTGCTGATATATGCTACCTTCTTTGGACTTTTTACTTTGTGTACATACACTGTGTGCAGAATTATTAGGCAAATGAGTATTTTGACCACATCATCCTCTTTATGCATGTTGTCTTACTCCAAGCTGTATAGGCTCGAAAGCCTACTACCAATTAAGCATATTAGGTGATGTGCATCTCTGTAATGAGAAGGGGTGTGGTCTAATGACATCAACACCCTATATCAGGTGTGCATAATATTAAGCAACTTCCTTTCCTTTGGCAAAATGGGTCAAAAGAAGGACTTGACAGGCTCAGAAAAGTAAAAAATAGTGAGATATTTTGCAGAGGGATGCAGCACTCTTAAAATTGCAAAGCTTCTGAAGCGTGATCATCGAACAATCAAGCGTTTCATTCAAAATAGTCAACAGGGTCGCAAGAAGCGTGTGGAAAAACCAAGGCGCAAAATAACTGCCCATAAACTGAGAAAAGTCAAGCGTGCAGCTGCCAAGATGCCACTTGCCACCAGTTTGGCCATATTTCAGAGCTGCAACATCACTGGAGTGCCCAAAAGCACAAGGTGTGCAATACTCAGAGACATGGCAAAGGTAAGAAAGGCTGAAAGACGACCACCACTGAACAAGACACACAAGCTGAAACGTCAAGACTGGGCCAAGAAATATCTCAAGACTGATTTTTCTAAGGTTTTATGGACTGATGAAATGAGAGTGAGTCTTGATGGGCCAGATGGATGGGCCCATGGCTGGATTGGTAAAGAGCAGAGAGCTCCAGTCCGACTCAGACGCCAGCAAGGTGGAGGTGGAGTACTGGTTTGGGCTGGTATCATCAAAGATGAGCTTGTGGGGCCTTTTCGGGTTGAGGATGGAGTCAAGCTCAACTCCCAGTCCTACTGCCAGTTTCTGGAAGACACCTTCTTCAAGCAGTGGTACAGGAAGAAGTCTGCATCCTTCAAGAAAAACATGATTTTCATGCAGGACAATGCTCCATCACACACGTCCAAGTACTCCACAGCGTGGCTGGCAAGAAAGGGTATAAACGAAGAAAATCTAATGACATGGCCTCCTTGTTCACCTGATCTGAACCCCATTGAGAACCTGTGGTCCATCATCAAATGTGAGATTTACAAGGAGGGAAAACAGTACACCTCTCTGAACAGTGTCTGGGAGGCTGTGGTTGCTGCTGCACGCAATGTTGATGGTGAACAGATCAAAACACTGACAGAATCCATGGATGGCAGGCTTTTGAGTGTCCTTGCAAAGAAAGGTGGCTATATTGGTCACTGATTTGTTTTTTTTTTGTTTTTGAATGTCAGAAATGTATATTTGTGAATGTTGAGATGTTATATTGGTTTCACTGGTAAAAATAAATAATTGAAATGGGTATATATTTGTTTTTTGTTAAGTTGCCTAATAATTATGCACAGTAATAGTCACCTGCACACACAGATATCCCCCTAAAATAGCTATAACTAAAAACAAACTAAAAACTACTTCCAAAACTATTCAGCTTTGATATTAATGATTTTTTTGGGTTCATTGAGAACATGGTTGTTGTTCAATAATAAAATTAATCCTCAAAAATACAACTTGCCTAATAATTCTGCACTCCCTGTATAAAAGCATAAATACACATGCATTCACATATACACACACATATATAGACACTTTGAGACCTTTCCAGCCAAATATCTTGAAAAAGTCTATGGGGAGAAGTTAGAGAGGTTGCGGTATCCAGAGTCCTGAAGTTAGCACGCATCTGGCTTTCGCTCTCACGCTTACTTTTTACTTTCAACTTGTAATATGCGTGCTAACCCGGCTGCATAAAAATTTCTCTTTGATCGTGGTTAGCGCGCAAGAAAATAAAATAGCAGACCACTTGTAATCTGGCCCTTTATTCTTAGTGAAGAATGAAGGTATTTGAAGTATTTATTAACGCACTCTCGGCTTTAGCTCATTTGCTCTAGTGCACCTTTGGGTTAGTGCAAAAGTGAAAGTCAGAAGATTTATCTTGAGTACTGTTAGGGCTCAATAACGCTAATGTTTTTGCGCTCCACTTTTAATGTATTGCTATCCCTTCTATTTGAAAGTAGAGCTCCATAATTATGGATAACTGCCTTGGTGCTGAAATTTCAAGTAATTTCCAGCAATAAATAAACAGTTACAGAGCAGGTGAACAGGGCTGATGCCATACAACTGAGAAAAAAATAGATGATAAAAAGTCAACACATTATACAACAACTCCCCTATATCTCAATGCATGCTGGTAGTATAGACAGCTAGGCTTATTCTTTCTGTACAAAGCTAATGCCTAAAATGAAATTTAGGAGTGATGAAAAGGCTACTCCTGTGAAAGTTTTACAAGAAAATTAGAAATTAAATGAAATGGGATTCTGATTGAGAAGCAAACGATCTCAGAATATGTTTAAAGGAAAATTCACTTTTCTCTAACAAAGGTAATGCTTGACCTCCACTTAAAACAGACTCACATATGCAGACAGCAAGGTCAGCTAATATATTACACTTTTATAACAGTTTGAGCTCAGTATTACTTTTCTTAACATGACATCACAGTTTTGCATTCTTGCTTGAATAGTATGAATAACATTTGGACCTACAATTTTAAGGTTCTTTTGACTTGCAGTATTTAATAACGGCAGCTGTTAAAGTGGCATGTATATGCTTTGGTTTTATTTGAAGATTGAAAAGCGTATAAGAAAGTATATGTAAATGGGGTGTTTCAAAAGATGTGTTGTGTGATAGTAAGAAAGTGATGGCAATTTTGCAGGATAGAGAGCAGTTGCATGTAATTGGTGGTTTGACTGTGTGTGCAGGTGTGGAAGAATATGAATGCGACAGTTTTGATTGATAGGCAGAAGGATGTGGCATGTATGGAAGTACATGGGTGTTTGCCAACTAGGGAGTTTTGGTAAATAAAAAATTGGTAAATACTGAGTGTTTTCCAAGGGATGGATGTGGTCACATGGAACATGTAGTGCATGTAAGTTGTGAGTATGCTAAGAATGTATGGAAAGCACTTGCTATGACGATTATGGGCTTGACAGGGATAGAGTTGATTACGTATTCAATTATTATGTTTGGTTTGTGGGGAGTAAAAAGAGTTAAAGCAAGAGTGATGTGGTTATTGGCATGTTGTGTAAAAGAATCTTTGTGGGATATATGAAATGTTTTTTAAAGAAAGAAGTGGTGTATGTGAGTGCTTGTGTACGAAGGATCCGTGGAAGATACTTTTTGTATTTTTGTGCTGACAAAAACCGTATGAGAGAAACTCACTCTGAAGGCATCTGGAAAATTAAAAATGGAAACATTGTTGTACACAGATTTGTATATATATATATATTGAACTGATTATTTTATTGCTGCTGGTTGCTGTATGTATATTTGTTTTTCTTCAATCTATTTTTTTTTTTTGCGGGGGGGGGGTGTCAGCTGGAGGGAAATCAGGGAGAGAGAGGGATAGTCAGTTAGGTGAAGGTTATTGTTAGATAAGTTTTTGAAGGACAGTGTATAACAGTTTTTATGGGCAGTTTAGATTTAGGGATAGTATTGTGGGGGAGGTTGTTTTGTTTTTTGTGCTCTATCTTAGGAAAGTAATTTTGTTTTACTTTTTGAATTCATGTTAAGAAAAGTTATTATAGTTGCAGTTATGTTTTTTGTTCGTGTTTTTTATGAATTATTTTATTGAAAATTATATTTTTTTTAAATAAAAGAATAACAAAATAATCATCTGTGGCTGCCGTGTTCCTAGTTCAGAGTGAAATTGCTTGGTATTTCAATGCTGGACTGACCATAATAGGTGGGATAAGACCGATATACTACAGGAAAGTTCTACTCTGTGAAAAGCATTACTGAGATAAAATGAAGCTGCACCTAGGTGGTAAATCGCCATAGACCAAGCTAAAAAGTTATTGCATTTAAGTTGATAGGGAAAATGTATTTATCTTTTTAATTCATTTAATTATTAAACCCAGAGATATACAGTGGGTATTACAACCCATATAAGGGAGTAGTATGCAGACCCTTAAAGTCAATTATTTAATGTGTTGAAGAAGAGAGAGAGAGCAGAAACTCAATAAGTAACTACACAAAGACAGGGATTTCAGCATACACTTTTAAATGTATAAATTTACACCAATTGTGATAGATTCAGTGCATATCCTTTTTGTGCCAACACGTAGTGAAACAACATCAATAAGTCAAAACCAACAAAAGAACTATAATTAATACGAAATACATTCAGAGAGGAGCAGCTTCATCTACTTATTGTAAACAAAGAAAATAAAGAAAGTAGGTAGAGGGTGGCTTTGCGACCTGGGAAAAATATTACCACCATAGTAACCCTTGGGGATCTATGCCTAAATTCTATACAACTTAAATATATTAATTACCTTAAGAGGCAAAAGTACTTTGTGTGTACGCAAGTAGCAGATAAATCAGCATACACAATAGAAATACAAAGGTAGCGTAGGTGATACGGTGTATGCACAACAGCTATTTCAGAGGAAACCATTATAATTCAATAGATTAGGGCATCATGAAACAAACTATGTAATTAGGAGCTATGTGCACCCCCAGATATATCAGAACGTCACCAGTACAAGGCTGAATGTTACATAAGCTGTTACAATAAAGTGCTAGAAGCTTCAGAGGCAATTAAAACATAGCATAGTTTGCAGACATATGGTAAAAATATTTAGTCCAATGTAAAGCCCACAAAAGACTCAGCGTGGTTAGCTTATATATTCCATTTATGGGAAGGTGCATAGAAAGGTTTGTGTATAGTTATCACCTTAAGTCCTCCATAAACAGCATGCTTCCTTAGAAAGTATCCTCCCAAGTGGGTGTCAGGAATGTATAAGGCAGATATGCAAAGGAAAGTAAGTGCCAAAATGTACTTCCAGTAAACCAGCTGCATTTAAAATTTAGATATGCGGCCACCGTGGCAAGGCGATCCAGCCGTACAGGTATTAAGACAGAGCCGCCCACTCTGATGACGTCACTGCTGATGCGCGTTTCCCCCCCACATGACTACAACGTCATTGGGACTTCCATAGGGCAAACGTTCATTGGAGGAACGACTTCCAGCTTATTTAAAGTCCGTGAACGAATTTGATTCGCTCCTCAAGCTTTTAGAACATCCAACTGGATAGTCTTCAGGACGCTCCCTATTCCATGATTCTTGACAACAGGTTGGTAACAACAAAAACGTATATATCGTAACAATAATTATTCTAACAGTAAATAATAAATGTGAATTAAACCTCTAATACCAACATGATTGTAAATAGATCCATCATAGCATTTAAAATCCATTTTCTTATTAAACATAGTTCATTGTCATTTAAACTGTCAATACTAAGTTCATGTTCATGATAGACAGGTATGATATCACTTGGATATCTCAGCCATGGCACTGTGATAACGGAAAAAAATGAGAAAACAGTGAAACAGAGGGTACCTAACGAAAAATGGGACAAATTTCTTTCCATCCCCGGAATGATACAGGGACTGTGTTCACATACTAAGCTTACTTCTGGCTTAGAGAAAAGCAGCAAACACACATTTTTCATTGAGTCTATTGGGGATTACAGTATTTAGTTTGTACATCCAAGCGGTCTCTTTTTTAAGGAGAATCTTATCTATATTTCCTCCTCTTCCATATAGTGAACATGCTTCAATGCCTATTACCTTAAGGTCATTTGTAGAACAATTGTGACTTCTTGCAGAGTTCAAGGCACTTCCACTATTGGTCTCACCATCCTTGGTATTCTTTATGTCATCCCTAGGTTCAGTTAGTTACCCTATCTTTTAACATCTGTCTAGTTTTTCCCACATAGGATATCTTGCAGCTACAATAGAGGAGGTATATAACATTTTCAGTTTTGCAGTTGATAAACTGCTTTATTGGAAAGTTGTGTCCCTGTAGAGAATTGTTTTGTGCACACTATATACCTACAAAGTACACAATGTCCACACTGAAAAAAAGCCTTTAATGTTGCTGTGTTCCCCTTGCCAATCTTTTTCATCTGGGCTATTCACAAAAAAACTCCTAACCAGTTTGTCCTTTAAATTAGGAGCTCTCCTAGCAGCCAATGAGAGTTTTTCCCCTACTATTTTCTCTATAGCTTCCTCCGCTTGTAGACATTGCCATTTTTTTGAGAGAATTGTACACATTTTTTCCCAGTGGCAGTTATATTCAGTAGCAAACCACACTTTTTGATCAACAATTCCTGTATTTTGTTTATAGATCAGGTCATCCCTCTTTTCTTTCCTAACCCTATTTATGGCATACCTTAAGTTTCCTTTAGAGTACCCTCTATTTTCAAACTTACTATACATCTCGACTGCATGTGTATCAAATTCCTCATGCAGTCTGGTGGAGGTGTTGCAAGGTTTTTCCATTGTGTATGCTGATTTATCTGCTACTTGTGTACATACAAAGTATTTTTGACTCTTAATATATTTAGATTGTGTAGAATTTAGGCATAGATCCTCATGGGTCACTGTGGTGGTAATTTTTCGCCCAGGTCGCAAAGCCACCCTCTAGTGGAGGTGTTGCCAAATTTCTTTATTTTCTTTATCTACCGTAAATAGATGGAGCTGCTCCTCTCTGAATGTATTTCGTAATAACCATAGTTCTTTTGTTGGTTTTGACTTATTGATGTTTTCTCACTACGTGTTGGCACAAAAAGGATATGCACTGAATTTATCACAATTGTTGTGAATTAATACATTTAAAAGTGTATGCTGTAATCCTCGTCTTTGTTTAGTTACTTATTGAGTTTCTACTCTCTTTCTCTTCTTCAATAGTGATGTCGCGAACCTAAAAATTTTGGTTCGCGAACGACGGACTCGAACTTCCGCAACTGTTTGCGAACCGGCGAACCGAGCGAACCGCCATAGACTTCAATAGGCAGGCGAATTTTAAAACCAACAGGAACTCTTTCTGGCCACAATAGTGATGGAAAAGTTGTTTCAAGGGGACTAACACCTGGATTGTGGCATGCCGGAGGGGGATCCATGGCAAAACTCCCATGGAAAATTACATAGTTGATGCAGAGTCTGGTTTTAAGCCATAAAGGGCATAAATCACCTAACATTCCTAAATTGGCATTATTGTAGGGTCAAAGGGAATCACAGTACCACGACCATGACGGCACCTGCGAGGTGGCCTGCCTCTGCCTGTCATTTTTTTTTTTTTTAAATGTACACTTACACTACTATTAAACAAAATATGAGTGGTGCCACTAACTTAACAAGTGGGCCTGGCACACACGCTGGCAGGAAGGCAACTGCAATTAGATTACACTAGCAGACTGATGTTTCACAGTCAAAAAAGTTTTTTTTTAAAATATTTACACTACTGTTATAACAAATATGATTGGTGGCACTAGTTGGCAAGTGAGCCTGGCACACACGCTGGCAGGCAGGCAACTGCAATTAGATGACACTAGCAGACTGATGTTTCACAGTCAAAAAAGTTTTTTTTTTAAATATTTACACTACTGTTATAACAAATATGATTGGTGGCACTAGTTGGCAAGTGGGCCTGGCACACACGCTGGCAGGCAGGCAACTGCAATTAGATTACACTAGCAGACTGATGTTTCACAGTCAAAAAAGTTTTTTTTTTTAAATATTTACACTACTGTTGTAACAAATATGATTGGTGGCACTAGTTGGCAAGTGGGCCTGGCACACACGCTGGCAGGCAGGCAACTGCAATTAGATTACACTAGCAGACTGATGTTTCACAGTCAAAAAAGTTTTTGTTCTAAATATTTACAATACTGTTATAACAAATATGATTGGTGGCACTAGATGGCAAGTGGGCCTGGCACACACGCTGGCAGGCAGGCAACTGCAATTAGATTACACTAGCAGACTGATGTTTCACAGTCAAAAAGTTTTTTTTTAAATATTTACACTACTGTTACAACAAATATGAGTGGTGGCACTAACTTGGCAAGTGGGCCTGGCACACACGCTGGCAGGCAGACAGGCAACTGCAATTAGATTACGCTAGCAGACTGATGTTTCACAGTCAAAAAAGTTTTTTTTTTTAAATATTTACACTACTGTTATAACAAATATGATTGGTGGCACTAGTTGGCAAGTGGGCCTGGCACACACGCTGGCAGGCAGGCAACTGCAATTAGATTACACTAGCAGACTGATGTTTTACAGTTAAAATAGTTTTTTTTTTAAATATTTATACTACTGTTACAACAAATATGAGTGGTGCCACTAACTTGGCAAGTGGGCCTGGCACACACGCTGGCAGGCAGGCAGGCAACTGCAATTAGAGTACACTAGCAGACTGATGTTTCACAGTCAAAAAAGTTTTTTTTAAAATATTTACACTACTGTTATAACAAATGACTCTGAGTGGTGGCACTAGTTGGCAAATGGGCCTGGCACACACGCTGGCAGGCAGGCAACTGCAATTAGATTACACTAGCAGACTGATGTTTCACAGTCAAAAAAGTTTTTTAAAAAAATGTTTACACTACTGTTACAACAGATATGAGTGGTGGCACCTAGCAAGTGGGCCTGGCACACACGCTAGCAGGCAGGCAACTGCAATTAGATTACACTAGCAGACTGATGTTTCACAGTCAAAAAAGTTTTTTTTTAAATATTTACACTACTGTTATAACAAATATGATTGTTGGCACTAGTTGGCAAGTGGGCCTGGCACACACGCTGGCAGGCAGGCAACTGCAATTAGATTACACTAGCAGACTGATGTTTTACAGTCAAAATAGTTTTTTTAAAAAATATTTATACTACTGTTACAACAAATATGAGTGGTGCCACTAACTTGGCAAGTGGGCCTGGCCCACACGCTGGCAGGCAGGCAACTGCAATTAGATTACACTAGCAGACTGATGTTTCACAGTCAAAAAAGTTTTTTTTAGAAATATTTACACTACTGTTATAACAAATATGATTGGTGGCACTAGTTGGCAAGTGGGCCTGGCACACACGCTGGCAGGCATGCAACTGCAATTAGATTACACTAGCAGACTGATGTTTCACAGTCAAAAAAGTTTTTTTTTTTTAAATTTACACTACTTTTACAACATATATGAGTGGTGGCACCTAGCAAGTGGGCCTGGCACACACGCTGGCAGGCAGGCAACTGCAATTAGATTACACTAGCAGACTGATGTTTCACAGTCAAAAAAGTTTTTGTTTTAAATATTTACAATACTGTTATAACAAATATGATTGGTGGCACTAGTTGGCAAGTGAGCCTGGCACACACGCTGGCAGGCAGGCAACTGCAATTAGATTACACTAGCAGACTGATGTTTCACAGTCAAAAAAGTTTTTTTTTTAAATATTTACACTACTGTTGTAACAAATATGATTGGTGGCACTAGTTGGCAAGTGGGCCTGGCACACACACTGGCAGGCAGGCAACTGCAATTAGATTACACTAGCAGACTGATGTTTCACAGTCAAAAAAGTTTTTGTTCTAAATATTTACAATACTGTTATAACAAATATGATTGGTGGCACTAGATGGCAAGTGGGCCTGGCACACACGCTGGCAGGCAGGCAACTGCAATTAGATTACACTAGCAGACTGATGTTTCGCAGTCAAAATTACACAGGCAAAAAAAAAAAAAGATGTTCTAGCCCTAAAAAGGGCTTTTTGAGGTGCTGTCCTTACAGCAGAGATCAGATGAGTCCTTCAGGACTGTAGTGGACACTGAATACACTAGCCTAGCTATGAATTTCCCTATAAAATCAGCAGCAGCTACACTATCCCTCCTCTCACTAAGAATGCAGGATCAGAATGAATCTAAAATGGCTGCTGTCCAGGAGCTGGGAGGGTCTGGGAGGGAGTGTCTGCTGCTGATTGGCTGAAATGTCTCTGCAGACTGTGAGATAAAGGGTCAAAGTTTACTCAATGATGACAAATAGGAGGCGGATCGAACATCGCATATGTTCGCCCGCCGCAGCGAACGCAAACAAGCTATATTCGCCGGGAACTATTCGCCGGCGAACTATTCGCAACATCACTATTATTCAACACATTGAATAACAAGTTATTAAGCTGGTTGTTCATTAATGAGAGTGTGCTTTTCTGTATGTGTGTTTGTGTGTGTATATATATATATATATATTTATATATTAATAAATATATATATATATATATATATATATATAGGGAGTGCAGAATTATTGTTGTATAAGTTGTATTTTTGAGGATTCATTTTATTATTGAACAACAACCATGTTCTCAATGAACCCAAAAAACTCATTAATATCAAAGCTGAATAGATTTGGAAGTAGTTTTTAGTTTGTTTTTAGTTATAGCTATTTTAGGGGGATATCTGTGTGTGCAGGTGACTATTACTGTGCATAATTATTAGGCAACTTAACAAAAAACAAATATATACCCATTTCAATTATTTATTTTTACCAGTGAAACCAATATAACATCTCAACATTCACAAATATACATTTCTGACATTCAAAAACAAAACAAAAACAAATCAGTGACCAATATAGCCAGCTTTCTTTGCAAGGACACTCAAAAGCCTGCCATCCATGGATTCTGTCAGTGTTTTGATCTGTTCACCATCAACATTGCGTGCAGCAGCAACCACAGCCTCCCAGACACTGTTCAGAGAGGTGTACTGTTTTCCCTCCTTGTAAATCTCACATTTGATGATGGACCACAGGTTCTCAATGGGGTTCAGATCAGGTGAACAAGGAGGCCATGTCATTATATTTTCTTCTTTTATACCCTTTCTTGCCAGCCACGCTGTGGAGTACTTGGACGCGTGTGATGGAGCATTGTCCTGCATGAAAATCATGTTTTTCTTGAAGGATGCAGACTTCTTCCTGTACCACTGCTTGAAGAAGGTGTCTTCCAGAAACTGGCAGTAGGACTGGGAGTTGAGCTTGACTCCATCCTCAACCCGAAAAGGCCCCACAAGCTCATCTTTGATGATACCAGCCCAAACCAATACTCCACCTCCACCTTGCTGGCGTCTGAGTCGGACTGGAGCTCTCTGCCCTTTACCAATCCAGCCACGGGTCCATCCATCTGGCCCATCAAGACTCACTCTCATTTCATCAGTCCATAAAACCTTAGAAAATCAGTCTTGAGATATTTCTTGGCCCAGTCTTGACGTTTCAGCTTGTGTGTCTTGTTCAGTGGTGGTCGTCTTTCAGCCTTTCTTACCTTGGCCATGTCTCTGAGTATTGCACACCTTGTGCTTTTGGGCACTCCAGTGATGTTGTAGCTCTGAAATATGGCCAAACTGGTGGCAAGTGGCATCTTGGCAGCTGCACGCTTGACTTTTCTCAGTTCATGGGCAGTTATTTTGCGCCTTGGTTTTTCCACACGCTTCTTGCGACCCTGTTGACTATTTTGAATGAAACGCTTGATTGTTCGATGATCACGCTTCAGAAGCTTTGCATCCCTCTGCAAAATATCTCACTATTTTTGACTTTTCTGAGCCTGTCAAGTCCTTCTTTTGACCCATTTTGCCAAAGGAAAGGAAGTTGCCTAATAATTATGCACACCTGATATAGGGTGTTGATGTCATTAGACCACACCCCTTCTCATTACAGAGATGCACATCACGTAATATGCTTAATTGCTAGTAGGCTTTCGAGCCTATACAGCTTGGAGTAAGACAACATGCATAAAGAGGATGATGTGGTCAAAATACTCATTTGCCTAATAATTCTGCACTCCCTGTATATATATCAAAATAACAAGACTATTGCATTGAGCAATGATACTTTTTTATTGGACTAACTATACATTTATAAGATGACAAGCTTTCGGAAGAATGTCTTCCTTTTTCAAGTCTGAAGCAATACTGACCAATTTGAAGGAATTTACAGACTATATCTTAAAACACAGGCTAAAAATACTGTGTAAATATGTGTAAAGTATTAATAACTACCTTCCAGTATAGAGCAGTTGGTCTAACGCAGTGTCCGGTTAGCATGCAAGCAATAATTGTTGAGTTTTTTTTTTTTGTAACAGCATGCCCCATAGAAGTCTATGGGGAGACGTTAGAGAGGTTGCGGTATCCGAAGTCCTGAAGATACAACACATCTGGCTTTTGCTCTCACTCTAACTTTTTACTTTCAACTTGTAATACGTGCGCTATCCCAGCCACATTAAAATTTCACTTTGAGCGTGGTTAGCGCGCAAGCAAAAATATAGCATGCTACTTGTAATCTGGCCCTTTATTCTTAGGGGCGTATTTATTATAGTTCGAATGGACATGATACAATGTAGCGTATCATGTCCGCAAAACATCAATAAATGTTGACAGCATGCGCTGTCTGCATTTATCATTGCACTAGTTCTTATGAACTGCTGGTGCAATGCCTCCCCCTGAAGATTTGCGGCCAGGGGGTGTCAATCAACCTGATCATATTCGATTGGGTTGATTTCTGTTTGCGGCCTCAGAGCAGGCAGAGAAGTTATGGAGCAATGGTCTTTAGATCGCTTCTTTATAACTTCTGTTTCCGCTCGCTGGAAACAAGGGGCATCAAGCTCTATACGGAGCTTGATAAATCGGCTTCATAGAGAAGAACAAAGGTATTTGAACTATTTATATATATCGGCTTTAGCTCAGTTGTCCTAGTGCACCTTTGGGTTAGTACAAAAGTGAAAGTCAGAAGATTTATCTTGAGTGCTGTTAGCACTCAATAACACTATTTGTGTGCTCCACTTGTTATGTAGCCCAAAATGTATAGCACTTCTATTTGAATGTAGAGCTCCATAATTATGAATAACTGCCTTGGTGCTGAAATTCCAAGTACTTTCCAGCCAATTAATAAACAATTACTGAACAGGTGAACAGGGCTGATGCCACACAACTGAGAAAAAAATAGATGATAAAAAGTGAACACATTATACAACAACTCCCCTTTATCTCCCTGCATGCTGGCAGTATAGACAGCTAGGCTTTTTTTCCTACACAAAGCTAATGCCTAAAATTAAATTTAGGAGTGATGAAAAGGCTACTTCTGTGAAAGTTTTACATTAAAATTAGAAGTTAAATTAAATGAGATTCTGATTGAGAAGTAATAGAATATGTTTAAAAGAAAATTCACTTTCCTTTAACAAACGTAATGCTTGACCTCTTAAAACAGACTCACAAATGCAGACAGCAAGGTCAGCTAATGTTTTACACTTCTTTAACAGTTTGAGCTCAGTATTACTTTTCTTAACATGCCATCACATTTTTGCATTCTTGCTTGAGTAGTTTGAATAACATTTGGACCTGCAATTTCAAGGTTGTTTTGACTTGCAGTATTTAATAAGGGCAAATGTATAATTCCCCTTTCAGCTGTTAAAGTGACATGTATATGCTAGTAATTAGAAAGAGTTGAAGCTAAGCTTGAAGAGTTGTCACTTCAAATAGCGTGGCAACAGTGCATAAAATTCACCTTGAATAGCATAGCAGGCGCCAAACTGCTCACATCTGTATTAATAGAATACATTTGTGATCTATGACAAAAAGTCCAATGGTCCTAGTGATCATCAGCAATAAATTCAATGTGCTGAATTTTCTTAGCCTACATATTCAATACATTAGGACTGCAAAGGCAACATGCAGGAATTGCATCTGATATTTAAGAGACTTCACTTGACAACAGAGTGTCTACATTTTAAAATATTTTTATACTGGTCCCTTATGATTTCACACGTGCAATGATAGTTTACCAGAATTCTTAACTTAAATATCCTACTTAGGCATATTATTAGGGACTGTTTTTCAAAATATCCACAATTTATTTCAGGGTTAAAGGAACAGTAAACACTGTGTAATCACAAGGCATTTCTGTTGTGTTGCTATAAAGTAACATATCAGCCAAGTATTAACATTTTTAAAACAAATTAACATCCTTTTTACTGCAATTAGTTTTTAATAGCCAAACTCGACTGTCAGTGCTATACTAACCTAAGACCTTTGGGTCTGAAGTCTGATTCGTCTCCACCCTGCTATCTCCAGTTGTGCTATCCTAAGGCGTGTTATGTTCAGGCATGCTTTTAGAGCCAAAGCCAGTATTAGCCACACTAATCCCTTTTTCTTTCTCTGCTCCTACAATAGGAAATGCGTTAAGTCATACTCACTTAAACGAGACCATGCTAATTTTTAAAGTAGCCACCAGGTAGTTAGCTTGCACACCATAGGACTGCACTCAATCAAGAGGCATTCCTACACATCATGATGATGTCACACAAGGGCCTATAAAACCTTCTAAAGGCTTTCACTCCTTGCTTGGTTATTCTAGTGACAAGTCATTAGTTTCCCCAGCTCCAAGATACCATTCTAGGTGTTCCTGATTCATTTGCCTCTGCAACTCGTTGTCTACCCTGTGCATTCTACTATCTTCCAACTTCTTGACCTGTGGCAACCGATTAAGTCTCTCATTCTGCTTGCTCCTTCTGGCATGATGCAACTCTGGACTGATATTAATATGACCCTGTCCTAGACTCTGAACTCAGATTTGCCTTCAGTTAGGATTGTTGTCTGATGAACTGTCTATTTGTTAATGACCTTTGCCTTCCTGCTGCTTTCTTGCCCTCTTTTGGACAGGCCTCTTGGATGACCTTGGCTTTCTACTGACTTTGACTTTGGATTTACCCTCAGCACATTACCATCCCTCCTACCTACCTCTTCTCTAGCCAAAGACAATATTGTGCCTCCCTTATTGTGCAAGAATTATGCAACTGATTTTGTCAAGGTCCACACTATTATTTCTTTCCTAAATGCTGAGCCGCAAGCATGGGACTATAATTTAATACACACCTCCAATTCAATGGTAGATAATTTGGATGACCCACACAGAACTTATATTGCCCAGAGTGCCCTACGATCCTTACGTCTGGATAAGAGACCAGTGAAAGATTATGTGACAGACTTATGCCACCTGGTTGCAGACACAGCATGGAATGAACCTGTCATTTTGGATCAATTCCAAGTAGGTTTATCTGTTCCTTTGTACCTTGTGACTACAGCAATAATAGGAAAGCAATCAGCTAAATATTGTAGCTTTGCTAAAAACTTCCAATATCCTACAAGTGTGCCATTTGGACCCTGCAAGTGTGCCGTTTGGAGCAGCTACCGGTGAAGTAACTAATACCAACTCCGTGTGAACCCTGAAGTGTCAACAGAAAGATCGCTAGCCTAGAGACTTAATTGGCTTATTGGAAAGCAAGAAAAAGATCACAAAAGAATTGGCTACAACGGGGTGTGAGTTTTTAATGGTAACATCTAAATCGATCATACGGGATTGCTTTATTGCCTTACAAAATCAGTTACAATTTGAAAATTAGAGTAACGAGATTGAAGGCAAACTACTGGCCATTGGATCACATGTGATCTACTTAAAACAAAGTTTTTTTATTGTTGCAAAAACCGGATCATCTGAACATACGATAAGTGACTTTCATATAAATCAATATTTATAACCTATGAATATCATGTTATTACTAATAACCAAAGATTATTATATGTTATAATTGCAGTAATTTTTAACTTTTATATTTGTATTCTATACAGTGCGCACTCTTTAACACTGTAACATACATGTACAGTATAAGATAAGCTTTACCCTAATTTTTCTTTCTATCGTTGGGTATATTTTACTAGGGCTCTCTGACACTCTGAACGATCCTCTAGCAGAAATTATCTCATGGATAATACATTTGGAAAGAAGATTCAGAGAAAGAAAAAAAGGAGAAAATGTCATTGTCTTCCCTTCAGCTACCTGAATTTAAACCTGTGATGACGGATTCAACTGATTTGAGGACCTTCACTTGATGCAGAATAGAATAGAAAATGATCCATGAATCAATATAATTACTGTGAAAAGGCTTACCATTTTCTACACAACTGTCCTATCTGCAGCAAAAAGAAAGAAGGTATACATAATATCTCTTCATATCCAAGTCTCTCTTTCATCTGCACAACATTTATCTAGTCCATTTTCCTTACAGTGGGAAAATAAGTTAATTGAAAAATCTGCCAAAATCAACTCATCAGTAGTCCATCCCTTACAAACACCCACTCTAGACAAAAAGGCTTCTTTTGTTCTTGCATGTAGTCAATGGAAATCTCATTAAGTCTGGACCGGTCCACCCCCAACCTTCACTATGTTCCGCCAGTGATTTGTCTCAATTGCCCCAGATCAACCAAAAATTCACTGATATATTCTCTAAACAGGAAGCATATAAACTACCACTGTTCATATGACTGACCAATCGATATCTTGCCTGGGGCACCTATTCCTTTTAGACTACTGAATCCTTTATCTGGTCCTGAAAGAAAAAAAGAGAAGGGGTGTTAACCAGGAACAAATAATTTGATTCTGAGTACTAGAGAAAACATTCTAGGATGCTGTTGTAGTATTAGAGATTGGGGTGATGTTCCTAAAGACTCCATTCATTCTTCTCCTTGAGTGGTTGGACCTTTCCTTTTATACGCGATGTTTAGCTGTTTAGGTAGTGGGTTCCACTCAGGAGCTGCAATCTTGAGACCTTTGAGGGTCTGTTTTGGGAGATGTTGACAAGTTCCCTGTTTTATGAAGTATTTCAAACCTTAATCAAGAGTTGTGATAGTATAAGAGTTGCCATCTGACTGCAAGAATAGCTTAACTAAAAATCCCCATCTGTACTTAACAATATTTTTAATTAGGACATTTTTGATGGGCACGAAGGACCTCCTTTTTGCCAATGTATGAGATAACAAGTCTGGAAATATTTTGTGTATATCTGGAAAAGATTTGTTAAGAAACACAGATCTAAAGAAGTGTTCTTTAAATGTGTACTAGTGTAGTCTGAGGATCACTTCCCTGGGAAGTTCCACTGATGCTGTCTTAGGGCGTAGCACTCTATGTGCTCAATCAATCAATGGATCTGCATTCTGTAAGGATGTTAAAACTTCTTTGAAAAAGCCTAATAGGTATCCTGGGAGTTCAGCTGAGCCAACATCTTCAGGTATACCACACACTCTTATATTATTACGGCGTAACCAATCTTCAAGGTCAGCCAATTTTGTTTCTGGATCAGAAATTATATCTGCTAAGGATTGAGTATAGGACATGAGATTAGCATGAGATGAGACATGAATAGTGAAAATCCATTTTTGTGAATTTTTTTTTTTAAACAATATTTTTTATTGAGGTTTACATACAATATTAGCGAATACATAGGTGTACGAAATATTATCAGAGCAAAACATTGCCTTACATCGGAGAATTGTAGCTTACAATTAATAGCCCGTGCATCATACATATACATCTAGATGAAACATACAATAGTGTGCACCCTAGCTTCAATGGCAAGATATAGTGCACTTAAATGGAACCTCTTTTTACTTAGGGATAACAGAATTGAGGTAACTATATTACTGACCTCTGAAGGGTCAGGTAGAGCGGTGATTGAATAGCAAATGATAGTTACTAGGAGGCCCCACATGGGCCTATTAATAAGTGATGGGGAAAATCAGCAGACCAGAGCTGCTACATATGTAGGGGGGGGCGTGTCCAGGGGTTTCGAGATACAGTGGTGTTGTTATGGTTTGATTTTGTAGGGTCTCTACTGGGGCCATTATTGACTTAACTGGATGGGGTGGGTAAAAGAGTGGCTAATATACAAAAACAACCCTCTATTATTCCAAAGGTGAGACTTGTATCTGCTGTATGTAATATGCTAATATATTGCCTAGAGCATAACTATTAAGAGAAGGAAGACTATATATTGATATATGTATTAGGGTTGAAAGGGGGTAGATTTCCCTGGAGAAGTGTGTATGACCTGGTTACCTGAAAGCTTAAGCATGCTAGACTGTAGTAGTAGAGATGCGCAACATAAGCTATATAAGAACATAAAATGATAAGAGACAAAACCGTTCTCATAGGGAGTCAGTCACACCTAGAAACAGATGGGTGGTGGGTGAGGTGAGAGGAGTGTGAGCAGGTCTTGATGTATTGTGTGTGCTAACTGGAAGGGGAGATAGAGGATGGTAGTGAGAGAAGAGCCTATAGACTATAGTTATGGGGGAAGCTGGGTGTGTGTGTGGCTTTATGTAGACTGGCTGGAGTATGAGTGGGGACGGAATAATTAGATGTGTAGGATGAAAGGATAAGTAATGATGACTTATAACTCAAATTACTAAGATGTGCTTAACATGGAGATATGGTGCTGGGAGGCAAAAGTGGGAATATGACGGATGAGTTTGCGCACCTCCAGCGGTGATGAAATATGGAAACAGTACTCACTTGTATGGGTAGATAGAGATAAGGAATATGCCAATGTGTCACTCATACCCACATTCATTTGAAACCTAAGGGTAGTTCTGCACACAGGTAATAAAACATGAGATCTCCAAATTTCAGTTAGGCATCTTCTATGACAGGTAAGATATTTAGGCCCCACAGTAGGTTTATGTGATATTAGATATCCTGAAGTGAATAGTAAGTGAGAATGGGTGCAAAGAAATAATTACTACTCACTAGAATCTGATACTCTAAGGGGAGGTAGTAAGAAGGGAGGGTTGTACACTCGCAGATATGTGTCTATGCTGGAAAGGTAACAGTTCACATAGAGAGTTGAGATATCTCACAAAATATACCAAGAAATGTTGGTCCCGGGACTTCGGTCCAAATAACCCCCACTCACCGCTCAGCTAGTAGGCTGGTTATCTTCACCCACCCGGGGGTGAGCCGTCCGTCTGTGTAGAGAACTTCAATAGTCACCTGGGAAACTCCAGAATGCATGCTAGCCGGAACTTATCTTCGGCGTATGCAAACGCATCCGCATCTGCGTTGGTGTCCCTGTGGAAAGGCAAAGTGAAGAGACAGACGGCAATCCATACGAGTTGGCTGTTATCCAAATTGCTCTCTTCGGCATTCAGCGTGTGCGTGCGGGAGTGTCGGGGGGCGTGACAGTCTTCACCCAGGATGACAACGTAAGCAGGACTATGGTAGAAGGAGTATCCGTAATCTGGTGTTAAGCCATAATGAAAACAAAGGGAGGAACGGATGCCCAAAGAATAAAATAAAAAGTTCTTTATTTCGACAGATAATTAAAAGTTGCAAGTTGGGGCAACAGTCAAGAAAACAGGTGTAAGACAGGCCGAAACATGTAAGCCCATAGGTGTCTCGCCTGTCTTACACCTGTTTTCTTGACTGTTGCCCCAACTTGCAAATTTTAATTATCTGTCGAAATAAAGAACTTTTTATTTTATTCTTTGGGCATCCGTTCCTCCCTTTGTTTTCACTCTAAGGGGAGGAACAGATAAAATAGAATATACCCCACTAAGAGCTATTAGTTGTGTAAATGTATATATATGCTGGAGTATGGCCATATTCTTAGGAAGTCACATCAGCCCCTACTGGGGGATGATGAAGCTTTTAACAAGCTGCAATAAAACAGGAGAATGGTGTTAGAATGTATAGGAGGCCACAATAGTGTTCTTGATGGTTTTTAAAGCTAACATAAAAACATTATAAGGATCATATAATGCTAGGAAGCGATAGTATAGTGGTGGTTTAGAAAGTTAGAATAATCAATATATTAACACATGACTCTTTACTACCCTAGGTAGTTGTTTAAACATATTTACAGAAAAGGGCAGTGAGGTTGAGGTGATAGACAACTCTGCTTAAAATGGGCCAGGTTTCCCTTAGGTTTGAAAAAAATTGTAAACACCTAGGCCTAGATTTAGAGTTGGGCGGTAGCCGTCAAAACCAGCGTTAGAGGCTCCTAACGCTGGTTTCTACCGCCCTCTGGTATTTGGAGTCAGTCAGGAAACGGTCTAACTCTCACTTTTCAGCCGCGACTTTTGCATACCGCAGATCCCCTTACGTCAATTGAGTATCCTATCTTTTCAATGGGATCTTTCTAACTCCGGTATTTAGAGTCGTGGCTGAAGTGAGCATTAGAAATCTAACGACAAAACTCCAGCCGCAGAAAAAAGTCAGTAGTTAAGAGCTTTCTGGGCTAACGCCGGTTTATAAAGCTCCTAACTACTGTACTCTGAAGTACACTAACACCCATAAACTACCTATGTACCCCTAAACCGAGGTCCCCCCACAACGCCGCCACTCGATTAAATTTTTTTAACCCCTAATCTGCCGACCGCCACCTACGTTATACTTATGTACCCCTAATCTGCTTCCCCTAACACTGCCGACCCCTATATTATATTTATTAACCCCTAACCTGCCCCCCTCAATGTCGCCTCCACCTGCCTACACTTATTAACCCCTAATCTTCTGAGCGGATCTCACCGCTACTATAATAAAGTTATTAACCCCTAATCCGCCTCACTCCCGCCTCACTAACCCTATAATAAATAGTATTAACCCCTAATCTGCCCTCCCTAACATCGCCGACACCTAACTTCAAGTATTAACCCCTAATCTGCCGATCGGAGCTCACCACTACTCTAATAAATTTTTTAACCCCTAAAGCTAATTTTAACCCTAACCCTAACACCCCCCTAAGTTAAATATAATTTTATTCTAACGAAATAAATTAACTCTTATTAAATAAATTATTCCTATTTAAAGCTAAATACTTACCTGTAAAATAAACCCTAATATAGCTACAACATAAATTATAATTATATTATAGCTATTTTAGGATTAATATTTATTTTACAGGCAACTTTGTATTTATTTTAACCAGGTACAATAGCTATTAAATAGTTAAGAACTATTTAATAGCTAAAATAGTTAAAATAATTACAAAATTACCTGTAAAATAAATCCTAACCTAAGTTACAATTAAACCTAACACTACACTATCAATAAATAAATTAAATAAACTACCTACAATTATCTACAATTAAACCTAATACTACACTATCAATAAATTAATTAAATACAATACCTACAATTATCTACAATTAAACCTAACACTACACTATCAATAAATTATTTAAATAAAATATCTACAAATAACTACAATGAAATAAACTAACTAAAGTACAAAAAATAAAAAAGAACTAAGTTACAAAAAATAAAAAAATATTTACAAACATTAGAAAAATATTACAACAATTTTAAACTAATTACACCTACTCTAAGCCCCCTAATAAAATAACAAAGCCCCCAAAATAAAAAATGCCCTAATCTATTCTAAATTAAAAAAGTTCAAAGCTCTTTTACCTTACCAGCCCTGAACAGGGCCCTTTGCGGGGCATGCCCCAAAGAATTCAGCTCTTTTGCCTGTAAAAAAAAACACATACAATACCCCCCCCAACATTACAACCCACCACCCACATACCCCTAATCTAACCCAAACCCCCCTTAAATAAACCTAACACTAAGCCCCTGAAGATCTCCCTACCTTGTCTTCACCTCACTGGGTCCCGATCTGTCCAGAAGAGCCTCCGATGTCTTGATCCAAGCCCAAGCGGGGGGCTGAAGAGTGACGTCCATCCTCGGGCTGAAGTCTGGATCCAAGCGGCGGCTGAAGAAATCCATCATCGGCTGAAGTCGGAAGTCCATCATCGGGATGAAGTCTTCTATCAAGCCGCATCTTCAATCTTCTTTCTTCTGGAGCAGAGCGGAGCCATCTTCTTTCCAACCGACGCGGAACATCCTCTTCAACCGACGCCTACTCGCCGAATGACGGTTCCTTTAAATGACGTCATCCAAGATGGCGTCCCTCGAATTCCGATTGGCTGATAGGATTCTATCAGCCAATCGGAATTAAGGTAGGAATATTCTGATTGGCTGATGGAATCAGCCAATCAGAATCAAGTTCAATCCGATTGGCTGATCCAATCAGCCAATCAGATTGAGCTCGCATTCTATTGGCTGTTCATTTAGCTTCTTTAATTATATACATAAATTACATTCTTTAGTACCAGATGGTCTAAATGAATGTGTAGATTTGGCTGCCTTTGATATATGATGAAGGGGATTTGACATCACATACAGGAACTATTACTTTCCATCTATTGATACCCCCTGGCATAATATGATACTATTTGTTGATACCTTATCATCAAGTTATATCCTAGGATACTGAGGGTCTTCTCTCATACCTCATACAATGCTAGATTGCATTTAGCTGTTACAGCTATTAACAGAATAGAGACTCCCAACCACCATTAGCTCCCTTCCCACATAGATATAGTTTTTATAGCCTCTCAGTTGTCCTGACTTTAACCAGCTATATGTTTACACATTATATAATCCATTGTGATCTACAC